>NC_092704.1:34579915-34609915 GCF_964275005.1 Diadema setosum
CTTGACAGCGTAAGTGACGAGGGCGTTGAGGTGATTAAAGTGTAATCAACTGAGTTGTATCGTGTCCGTGGGAGGTGCAGCGTGAAAGGTAATCCTACGGGACGTCTTTTGCACTGTGCAGAAAACTAATATACCAATGCAAGGCCAGATACTGTCAATCATAGTAGATGAAATTTAGTCGATTTGAATAAATTATTTGAATTGATACGCATGAGGGATCAGAACCATTACTGGCTATCTGGCGGAAGGTCGGTAACCTATGTGGATATGGTCCCTGTCTAGTAGTCTGGAGGTTGCTTAGTCGAACTCCCATGTAAAGATGTATGCCGATAAATCTTATTTTTGGCTGTTACTCAAACACTGAGTAATCGATGTTTATTCACGTCGATGAAGGGCAATTTGTTAATCAACTGCAATAAAACAACTCAACTTAAGAATCATCAGAGTGAATGAAAGCAACTCCTCATGAACAGGCAGGTACAGGTTCCTCAGACAATAAGTTTCGCTATGTTCTTATCCTACGCGTCTGAAGTGTTCATGAGGTGAAAAGGAAAGAGATGAAAAATATAGAATCAGATAATTCCGCCATTCTTAATGGAACACTAAAACAGGACCCAAAACGGTGTGCACTGCAAAGATCCTACTTTTAAGGGCCAGAAGAGCAGGTCAGTTCATAATCTAAGATACCTCTAAAGGTATTCATGACAGTGGTCAGTGGTGGGACCGATTGGGCACTTAATGAGTGGGTCACTGTATGGGTTCAATGGCAAGAATAGCCCTTATCACTTAGGCCTATGCTGATGTGAGGATTGATGTAATACAAATTTTTTCACACTGCCTCATGGTGATGTTAAGGTTGATACAAAGTTGTTTACATTTCACACGTGGACCCTATTTCAGGAGCCAGGGGCAGGGAATTATTGACCAACCATCAAGCGGGATGGGGGACCACAGAAAGATTGCACGATTTGTCTTGAAACTATATATATCTTTTCTCCTTTGAATCATGTACATTCTAATCTATATATTGCGGTTTTCTAAGGTATTACTGATAAGAGTTTTGATTCATGTATGAAAAAATATATTGAAGAAAATAGATCGGACAAACAAACTATTGAAAGGTGAGCGTCAAGCCCCTGTTACTCTTGTCTTTATTCTGTCGTAATTTCTTTCCCGAAAATACGGTTCTATCTTTGACATTTCGAAGATTTCCTCTCATTTGTTTGTTTTGTTGTTGTTGTTGTTGTTTTTTTTTGGGGGGGTCATACATATTTCATATAGGACGGTATAATGCGTATTATAGTGAAGTATGGAGTCAAATGAAGCAATGTGAATGGAGACTGTTTTCAGAAGCACGTACTCAAAAGACAAGCGGCTATTACATTATGCCGAAGTTTTATTATATGATAAAGTCGACTATATCTGGTAACACGCGATACCCAAGAGAAATGATTTCATTTTTCACCTTTCAATGCTGTTATTGTCACTGAGGATTGAGTTTCATTCCACTCGCCTCACACAATGATTCTCCCCTTTGCTATCCCCTCCTATATTATAGTCTGGGTGCAAGAGGCTGAACCTTAATTTACCCTCAGTCCATTTTACTTACAGGATAAATTTACCCTATTTCGAGGGTGCTGAATCCGAACTTGGGTGATGGGACTTTCGCATCCTTTAGAGTTGTGAGATATTCAAAATAGCCCCCCCCCCCCCGCACACACACACACACACACACACACATTCACACAAAAGAAGAGAAATTCCTGTGATATTTCCTTGTTGATGGTAAAATTGAAATAGAAATAATAACAATGAAAATAAGAATGAAAATAAAATGAAAAATCCGTAAGGATGCAAGAGTTCAATCATCCGGATTTTAATTCAGCACCCTCTAAATAGGATAAACTATAGTGGGTTTTTTTCCCCTTTTAACACCATGTATAACGAAATAATTATGTAGGAATTTCAGGTCTTGGCGGCCATCTTGATATCTCAACATCTCAAGAATGCAAGAGTTGCATCGTCTAATTTCGGATTCAGCATCATCGAAATAGGAAAAATACAATCAAAAGACATCGGGCGTAGGATAAAAACACGGTTAGGACCAAAATTTAACTTTGTCACCAAGACTATCCCTCCCGGTAATTCGTTTCATTACTACACCTGATATCCCTGAATATCATTGAAGATTTATCACTTATTTTTCCGATATCAATCCCCCCCCCCCCCACCCGACAACTCGTCCACCACCAGATCTGTCGTCCACGGTACCAGTACTATTTCGACAAGAAAGACGGCACACAGCAACGCGACCTTCTTGGCGGTTGTTTCGTCCTCGGGCAGGAGGACTTCGAAAATCCGATCAGTCTACTTCCCTGCATAAGTGGCGGTGAGTATCCATGGTCCCTCTAACGTAAGCAGGAGTCACACTGTCCCGAAGTTGAGCAAAGATGGACACACGATTAAGGAAATGTTCAATTCGGCTCTGATCGTAAAAACATCGGATCATTCATGAAAGTATCGTAACATCGTACGACCGCCGGTGGAGATTCTCAGGCTCCAGCCACAACTCATTGAGCTGCTGGAAAGTCTTCGTGTAGCCACTACGTTTCCTTCGTGTGTCCTTTGGGGAAACTTCGGTACAAAGAGTCATATCGTCGTGTAGCTTTCGTGTGTGGTTCGGGTGCCATGGTATGAACTTCTGTATATGGGGCGCCAAGTGTCGCATGGTCCATTTCGTCGACGAAAATAATGACTAATTTCGTAACGAAAGGGACCATGCGACACTTGGCGCCCCATATCTGTAGGCATCGGACTTGCTTCGGCTGTTGGTTGGCTTCTGACCACGTACGAGACAAACGCACAAATTGGAATATGCCGTACTCTAAGTATTCGTATTGTCATCTTGTGTCAACTTCGGAACAGTGTAACGCCACTTCAAATAGATTTTGAGTACTCGCTGGGTTCAGGAACGTACTGACAATGTACTGATCTTCGTGAAACTATCCACCAATTGTCCACATACACAATATCAGAGAGGAATAATTATGTGCTCGTTTGTTGTTGTTGTCCATGTTGTTGTGGTTGTTGTGGTGTGTTTTTTTTTTCCTCAGATCAATTTGTTATCTGTTACTGGCTTCCCAGCAATTGCCATAAAATGGATTTTTGCTGTCATTTCATCAACTCAAAGATACTGATATGTCCTAATGTTGTTGCTTATAAATACTTGTAATGTGCAGGTAGTTTCAAGTGAAAGGAGTCTTCGTTATGCTAGAAATGGGTCAAGTTGGATAAAACAATACTGCAAGTGTCCATGCAAAATTAAACCAACAATAACACGATACCCATGTCTGATAATCAGACTAAATTTTGGTATGGCAGTCTGGCCAAACACTCCTGAGATCCTTTTTTGTGACGTTGTGTCTGTTTGCCTTTTTCCTTCATCATGTAGAGATGTATTTCCTTCGCGACTGTGTTTATATCATGTGTTAGAGGTGTGAAGTTCGTAAACAGCCACTGATACCAGATATATCGATATGAATTCAAGACAAAGTATAAAGCTTCGTGTGGGTGTTCGTGTACAAGACAGCTTAAGAATACAAATATCGATCACGTCATCGGAAGTCACAGTCATTTTCGCCCTGTATTATATGGTGAAGATTGTGAAATAGTTCGTCTCATTGTTGTTATAAAACTGATTCTACGCACCATCTCATGTTTGTCAGATATGACTGGCCTGCGAGTTCACTGATACATTTTAACCCGTTGAAGACTAGTCGAGTATGCTCGGACAGGTGTCTATAGGCAATGCGTGTTAAAACAAAATCGGCTAGTCCTCAATGGGTTAATGTTGAACAATTAGAAAGGGAGTGAGGTGGGTTGAGAGCACAGACGGGACTGTATGTAGAATCTCATGTACCTTGTAATTATATGCCAATTTTCTATTTTGCTGTGCTGTGTCATTTGTTTAGGTGATCGACGATGTCAGTTTGGGTTTAGCGTCGATGTTCATCAGGTATGTGTTCTAGTATTATCACCCCTCTAAAATAAGGTAAAGAATTGTCATAATTACAAGTTTCTTGAAGCAAAACAGTATTACATTTAAGAATCTTTTTTTGTGTGTGTGTGAGTCCGTTGATTGTTGTTGTTTGGGGGGCTTTTTCTGTTCCATTTCGTTTCCGGTAAACAGTGGTAATTGTTAGCAAAATACTTATTGTAGTATTGAATGTGAAGAGGTCATCTTGCGACTTTATATACGTATTTCGTTTGCATGCTGAGACCGTCTTGTGTAGTCAAAATCAAAACTATAAGAAACGTAGTGTGGCGAGTAAATTCTACACTTTATGGGAATCTCTGATAACGAAGAAACTGAATTTGAATGACTGCTTGAAACGTGGTTTAGATTGGATGTTATATCTTTTACCTTTCCATTAATTCCATTAATTTGTATAAAAGAGTGAGTATCATTATTCACTTTTTACATGCTCGTTTATGATTACGGTGTTTTATCTTGTAGGACCATATCATGTATGGAGCAATTGGACTTGGAAGGCATGAAGGTAAGATGTGATGTTTTTACGTTGATAGTATGTATCCATAGATTCAATCAAAACAAAAGCAATGTATCTGTTGGTGAAAATGAAAAGGCAAGTTCATGCATCATTATGAAACCAAAGAGGATACTTCAGGTATCATAGAAAAAGTGAGAAAAAAAACAAACAAACAAACAAACTTGTCCACCTCGTTTTGAAACTTGATGAAGCTGGGTTTCATTTTTGTGTTTGTTTTTGTTTTGTTTTGTTTTGTTTTGTCCTGTCTTGTTTTGTTTTGTTTTGTTTTGTTTCTTTTTTGATGAGCAAACTATCAAATCTGACGTCATGAGTTACTGTATGTAGGCCTATCATGTGTAGTGAAAGCGAGTCTCTACAAAACTTGGAACTCATACATGCCGTATACAGTAAGACAAGCCGCAGCCGCATCTTAGCCATCCTATACAACAGCTTGGCTAAGACTATTGGCTCTAAAATACAATTTATTAATACGAATGGTTATGGACTTTGAATAATTTTGGTGTTTGTTTGTTTGCTTGCTTGCTTGCTTGCTTGCTCTTGTGGGCTCATCATTCGATCATTGAAATGTTAATCTCGATGGGGTGTCCCCCACCCCGAAGCAGTACCTTCACCTTACGTGACGGTGTCTATGTGGGTGCTGTTCGTTATTCCGAAGGTTCGCTTTTCCGAAGGTTCGTTATTCCGAAGGTTCGTTAATCCGAAACACAATAATTCCCTATACCTAAAGGTTCGTTAATCCGAAAATGAGAAAGGGTTCGTTAATCCGAACATTTGTGGTGTTATTCCGAAGGTTCGTTATTCCGAAGATTAAATTTTTTGTTAATCCGAAAATGAAATTCGGAATAACGAACCTTCGGAATAACGAATCTTCGGACTGAAGAGCCTTCGGATCAATAACAATTTCGGAATAACGAGCTGTAACCGTCTATGTAATATAGTGCCTTATTTCACATCATCGTAGATTAGAATCGAGAACTATGACAATAGTACTTTCAAGGTAATTTCTAGTTGGGGTATGATAAAGAAAGAGTTAAATCTTACGAGTAACAGTAAAAATTCAAAAACAAATATTCATTTTGAAAATAAAAAAAAAATATTGAAATGACATTGTTTGACATTGTTAAGTTTCGCTATATATATTTTTTACCGAAAAGTTGTCGTACGATTAATATGAATTAGATATGCAAATAAGTGAACTAATGATGTCATCGCCTTACAATTTTCCATTGTTCGTGAAAAAAAAAAGAAATGACGAACATTCAATGTCTCTAAAAAACATGATGTTATTCTTGGTTAAATAACTTCAGAATATTGATCACCTTGATATATCAGGATTTGAAGCTATAGGACGTAATTGCGTTTGAATGAAAAACTGGAAATTCAAAGATTTTATGTGCAAACTATATTGCAAGTTGTGACGAGATGATCGCTTCTGAGTCAGAATTTGCATAACTATATTGACTGTTCACGAAACCACTGTTTCCAGAAAAATTATCGAAACTTCAAAATAAAATGTTTCATAACTTCCTAATTTTCCTCCGATTTTGATCAAATTTTAATTGTTGTGCTATAAAAGTATTATTTCTTCTTTTCTGACTAATTTTCAACTGCACTGGAATTTCGCTGCTATTCCACTCCTCATTGGCAAATCAGGGTGGTGACATCCCTAGGCAAAGTAATGCCTGTCGAAATGTAGTGTAGGGAGTCGTATCTGTTTGACCAAGTCGTATGCACAGGGATGCTGCTAATTTTGTGGTTATACTGACTTGAATTGGGATAACAAATCGGCGGGGGGGGGGGGGGAGGGGGTCGATTAATTAATTTAAAAAAAAAGATTCTCCTGATATAACATGGAGTGGATAATTCTTTCTACTGTACTGCGCATAGGATTTTCATGTGGGTCAGGTGTTAAACACGGACTCTCGTACCCGCGTGTAGAATGAATATCTTAACTGATCTGCTGCTACTGGTAGCACAAGATAAAGTTAAAGGACCCTGGTATGATTTGAGGAGATGACTGACTGATGTTGATGTCATCATTGGATCATAGACTTAGCCGAGTTGGATAATCATCTCTACTCGCTGATCATAATCCCGTACTTATCTTATCCTTTTGTGTTGGCAGTCAACACCCTTAATGAAATATGGGTTGGCTGGCAGTCACGGTTATGGTATGCGTACTATACTGTCCTTTCGGCACGTTTTCGATGAGATAGTCAACTTACGAAACTATTTAGATGTGTTCAACCTTGGCTATGCGGTCAATGCGAGAGAAAACCCGTGTGAACAGGTAGAGTGACTTGCATTCAAGCTCAGTAATAGTACTGACAGACTGAGAGTAAGGATAGTCCATTGTTCATCTAATCACCCTTTGGTTTCAATTATACGAGTTCAAGATAACATGCACGTGTGAGTGTATATTTCAATTTCTTGACGTTTTAGTTTAGAAACGCGTGACTACTATTTGCAAGTGTTCTATTTATTTAAAAAATAGACGCAAAAAAAAGCAAGAACATGAAGTCGCTGAAGCCACGGCAGTCGTTTTAATGTAACCCTACAATTTGTCCTTGTATCAGAGGCATTTCGGTGTACAATGACATAGATTGGTAGATTATGTTCTAGATTGTCGGTTATACAATAAATATTTTGTTGTTATTGTCTGGTTCTCAGGTCAATTTTGGACGAGTGACACCCGAGGAATGAACAGACAAAAGCGACCGACGAAAAGGGGTACTTCACCAGAAGATGATATCTATATGGGTGCGTCACTGAGTATATAATTGAATATATGGTGATCTGTTATTAAGTACGGTATTTGCCAAAAGCATCAGAATATAAGAATGTTTTCCCTTCCATCAATACTATTGCGTGATGAGATATGTGCAAATCTTATTTCAAAGTCATTTTTTTTTTTAGATGTGCCTATAAATCATCGCCCTTAATTTCATCCATTGTCAGTCCTTTGAGCTAATTGCCGCACATTCTGGCCCATGTACTCTTGTTCTTTGCGGCTTTTATTTTCAAAATAGGGAGGAGTGGGATAGAGTTCATGATACAATCAAACCTGTAATTCAGAGGTTGTTATAATTGTCAGATTTTCTCATCTCTTGATCGGAAGAATCCATTAGAATCTAGTTCTTTTATTTTGGGGAGCGGTAGGGCGATATGAACTCAAAATACTTTTTTACGATATAAGCTGATTTTCTCGAATTTTTCGTCCTATAAGCATATGCCTCAGAAGTCCTTGGTAACAAAATGTATCACAGCTCTAGTTTATGGCCCCAACTGAGAAATATTTCCATCTCTAATCACAACTATTATTATATTTACAAGGTATACGAATAACATAAATGTTACAATTTTGACTGAACTAGCATTGACTTTAATAGTCATAAATGCATATAAATAGCGATCAGGAATCTAGATCGCTGCAAATATAAAACGCATTTACTCGCTGAAAGCAATTGTTGACAAATTTATACAGAAACGACAACGGAAACAAAAACAAGTCCAAATCGCTAACCCTGAACTCCGAATGGTATTATTGATATTAACAGACAATACATCAAGGGGTGATCTTAGTGTGACGAGAAGACATGGATGGTAAAACTGATAAGGAGTAAGCTAAAGAACGACTATTTCCTTTGACGTCTTCAAGTGCTATACGTTTGAGTCATACATCACTGTGTACACAACACAATAAAAGGGAAGAATAACGATATAATATGTAAACTATTACATCGGTCGAACTGCAACTTTTAAAAATGACCCATTTTAACTTTCAAACAGGATATGCCGTAGCGTCGGGAAATTTTAAGGACGACAGCCGACCTGAATATGCCGTCACCATCCCACGACACAAACAGGCATTTGGGAAGGTAAGATAGCAGACAAACTAGGAAAACAGAATGATAGTATATGATAAAGAAAAACACACAAAGACATGTCTATCATTTCAGAGCACTGCCGGTCGCTGACCTTGTAGTGGACTGAGGATGCAACAACCAACAGCTGATCATGTCCGTTTTGTGCATTGCGAGTTCATTGGACTTTTAGTCGGTTCGTTGCAACAAATCTAACTGTGGTCATGCAGCTAAGATGACCATTCAATATTCTTCATGTACTGTTCATAAATTTCATCAGTATGATTATATACTGCTTTGCACCATTTTCTTCGTGGTTGTCGGGTTTAATTGTTTCTACGGCGTAGGTTCTATTACTTTGATTTGACCCATATTTACCAAATATATGCTTCCTGTATATTTCAGAAAGACACTGCTCGTTTTCTGTTCTCGTAGTTTGTATTGCTTGCTTTTCAGGTGGGCTGTTGAGTTGATATGAACTCGAATTCATTCTACGATGTCAATAACTGAACACTTGAATGTTTATGAACAATCAAATATAGAAACAACGGTTTAATAAAAAGGATATGACCGTGATAGACGAGACATTGTAAAGCACGCTATAATCTAAGTTCAGTCGTTCTGTAAAGATATTGCGCTATCTCAAGATCACATTTTTAATATATAAAAGATATGTGCTGATCCAACTCCGTTTTATCCATCGTTACATTTATATCAATTACCATAAGTTATATCATCTAAGCTTCCATACGAGGGAGACTAAATGTGTGTGAAGTAACCTCGCAGAAGCGAGTGTCCTTCGACCTCAGCCGTTGACAATATCCTATATCTGAACAAGACACCCACTTATTTCTACTGCTACACGTCTAATGCGCACCATCTCCTATTCCAAGGAGTGCACAATACAAGGTTTTCCCGCCTTTAAAGGGACACTTCATTCATGTGGGTATGAGATAGCAGTATGGTATTATATTTCGATGAAGATTGCATTGACTTCGAGGGCTAGACTCCTCGAACCCAGGAGGTTTAAGTAATTCATCTCACCTCTTGTTGTGTCTGAAGGTAGTCTTGTACAACAGTAACCTGGAACAGTACCATGCCCTGGAAAACGGAGACATGGGGTCATACTTCGGCCACACTCTGGTGGTTTCCGATCTCAACAACGATGGGTAAGTAGAACTCGCCATTGATCTTGGGACTGAGTTGTGATACAGGATGAATAACCCGCCACGTTTCATTCTAAGGAGTGGAATAGTCATCAGGCGGCAACCCGGGTCATGCTGGGCAAGGGTGTTACTCCTCTCTTCCATTCTTCTGTTGTTTCTATGGTTACATCTTTCCCTCTCCTTCTCTCTCTCTCCCTCTATACCTTCCTCTATCTTTTTCTTGTTCCGCCAGTCTCAACACCTCCCTCAACTTTCTTTTTCTCTACCGCCACCTCCCCCCGCCCCATCTCCGTCATCGTCTGAAAACCTTCCATTGATGCGATGGCACATTTTTAAGCCCTTTTTACACTTGTGTTTCTTAACCCCGTACTTTCTCTGACCCAGGACTATCGTTAGTCCCGTACCAATTTTTTCAGCTTTTTACACTCGCCAATAAATCCCGTACTAAGCTCTTGTCCTGGGCTAAGGAGAAAACTGACCTTTTTGCACTCGTATTTCTTAGTCCCGTACTTTCCAAACCACATGAATATTCATGAGTACGCTGTGCACTGTACAAGTACACGCACGCACCGGCAGCACTTGATTACCTCGTTTCTGATTGGTCAGTGGGGGGTCGGACTTCGTCTCCGTCGCTTAGCCCCGGATTATTTTTTCGTTCTGTTTACACTCGCTTGCTTGGCACCGCAATTGCGGTGCTAACCCTGCTTTTTTGCAGGGCCAGATTGTACGGGATTATCGGTGGGGCTAGCCCACTTTGGCAAAAACAAGTGTAAACAGAAAATGGGCTAAGGAAAGTCCGGCACCAACGGTGGGGCTAAGCCTCCCCCCCCCCCCCCCTTAGCCCCACCGTTGTTACGGGACTAAGCAAAAAATTGCAAATGTAAAAAGCCCTATAACGTATCGTCGAAGTTTTCAGATTGTTAGTAGACGTTTTCAAACCATTTTCAATTGACGTCCTTTTTTTTTTTTTGAGGAATGGGGCTACAAGTAATGAATTAGTAAAATATATCATTCGGCATTATCTCTCTCGCATTCAGAGAAACTAAAAGACCGTTTCCCGTTTACGTAGGCCTAAAGGTTATTCAGTAATAAACTCATCAATGTATGATTCGATGCTGGGAAATTGTACCTGCGTTTGGTAGAGGAGGTCACTCACTTTGTACGGATGTTGTTACAGATGGGATGACCTGGTCATAGCTGCTCCGCTATACACAGATTTGTTCGCTACTAACAGCTCGTCATGGGAGATTGGGCGAGTTTTCATCTATTACAACAACAGACAGGTACGGTGCTACATCCTATCAATTTAAATTCTTAAAATGAAGATCTAAGATATAACGCATATCTTTCAAAACATATCCCATATATTTGTAATGACAGTTTGTAGTTTGATACGCTTATGTCAGTGTTATTTGCCTAGTGTGTGAAGTCGTATGTTGTTGATTTTTAGAAATATATGTATACATGATAAAGGATTATGTATGTAATAGAAAGTGGGAAAAATTGATGATTTTTATTCATTTTTTTTTTCTCATAACTCATGGTATTTTCATCTTTTTTATGTTCAACTCATGATATCAGTGACTCATGTGTCTGGCATCGTATTACACTTATGCCATCATCCAGATTTCACGGCACTTTTGTCTTCTCATACTCGATGTCTGCTTTTTTCCTCCGTCATAACGTAATTCGTATACCATCTTTCTACAAGTCACTGCTGAAGAATTAGTTCACAGTTCACTGTCGCCTTTGGGCAACGCCAGACAAACCGGAAAGTAAGGGGGAGAGAGAGAAAACTTTTACACCAACTCTAGTTGTGTCTGACTAGCTCATCGTCTGATGTTTTTCCTCTTAGCTGTCATATTCTGTGTATACACGAATGAGATGAATTGAAATCCCTTTTTCTGGCTTTGTTGGCAGGGTGGATTCGGGACACCGGATATAACCAGTGGTAGGGACGTCGGAGGGAGGTTCGGATATTCGGCTGTATCTCTCGGAGATATCAACGTGGATGGCTTTAACGGTACGTACGGCGACCTTTCATGGGCGATCTGATCGTCATCTTTTTTCTCTTTTTTTTTTGGAACTCATACCCCGATATTATGATTATGATGATATTAATAGTATTAATGATAATAATAATAATAATAATAATAATTATCATTATTATTATTATCATCATCATCACCATATCGTCAGCAGCAGCAGCAAGTGTGCAGAAGACATAGACAGAGACGTACAATCGACAAAAACGTATGAGAAAAAACAGCGCATTACTCACATTGAATTTGTTATCTATTCGACTTGCTAAAGAGAGCTTGACTGGTTAAGCAGTGTCTGAAAAGTAGCCCCACTGATTTGATTCTAGAAAAATCCTCATACACATATATAAGGACATCAGAGGGGCAAAGTTTTGGAAATTGAACAAACATACAAACAAACCTCAATCAAGAGATTTACTTTTGCAGTTGTTTTACAGTGTGATCGACTATAGTAGCCACACATCTTACGGCAGTTCGATCACATCCATATAACAAGACACCCAGAGACAACCAAGACACTGGAAATTAATTTTGTTTAAGAGAAGGAAAGAACTGTCGACACACGGCATTTTTTTCTACGCCATTATCATAAAAAGTCTGACCTTTTCACCCAAATAGTAAGTAAAACATTTTGATGACAACTGTGTTGTGACCCCGACAAGATTGCTGCAGAAGGGATATTTTTATTTTCTTGATTCCTCTGGCCATATATGCATTGCATCGATGCTCCAACCTTCCTATTGTTTGCACAAGAGCGGCATTAGATCATTCCAGTGAAGCCAACACTTCCGGGTAGAGATCAACCAAAATCCCTCACACTCGAGTTCAAGGATATGTTATCAATGATATCTATAGGAATTGGTGGGATTCTTAAACAACAAGTAACGACACAGGTAATTCCGCAATAGGCTGAGGTGTGAGCATCGTTGTTTTAAGAAGGATTTAGATCTGATTTTCATTCTGGGGCACGGTATGAGAAAAAAAGAGAGAAACGCTGAAAAGGATAATTGATTTTACGAATTCCTGCGGAATGGCATCTCTCATCCGAGGACCAGTTGCCGCAACACACCTGGGCCAGTCATAATTTGCTGTAATCAAAAACATGGAAAACGCATTAACACTCGAGTCGGTGACTGCAAAGCAATTATCAATTCTCTTTCGCTCGACAGATTTCATTTCAGTAGGTGCATTTCGATGCTCCGTTCAGATCTTACCTAAAAAGGATAGTGTTTGTTTGTTTGTTTTGTTTGTTTGTTTGTTTGTTTGTTTGTTTGTTTGTTTATTTATTTATTTGTTTGTTAGTTTGTTGGTAACATATCTCTATTTCAATAAAAGATCGATGGTTACAAAGAAATGCTGAATATGAATAATATCAATCGCATGAATCAAGCAAACAGAATTTCTAAGTTTAAACCTGTGCTTCGATTTGATAGCTGTCGAGATAGATTTTTTTCGAATGAATTGATGAAATCAGAATTCCTCCAATTCGAATGAATCTCATACATTAGGTGAGCATGAGGTAAACAACAAAGTTGTAGAAATTCTGAGAAAAGATAGATTTTCGAATTATTTCCCGAAGCATCTAATAAAAAAAAAAAAATGTGTTCTCATGGCAACATTGAGAAGAACAAGATTGCAACCACTAGATGACATCATTTTAGACCTAATCGTAGCCCTTCTTTTCTACCATACATACGCTTTTCGAATTCTTCAGTCGAAATATGGCTGAAAGTTGGAATATTCATACTCTTCTGTTTTGATGCTTGTAGAATATGTTTCCGAGGATAAAATATCCCAATTTATTTTGCTTCTGAACTCTGCATTTAGAACAAGCAATGCACGTTTTGGCAGACCTTGGGGATTCATACATTTTATTAGAGATATATGTGCCTGTTTTTTTATTGTGTGTGTGTGTGGATATCTAACCTCTTTCTTTGACATTTTCTGCTAAATAAGTTTGTTTAGTTTTGATCTCTGAGTGTTGCTTTTCCCCCTTATGTAAGATGGAAGTGGTGGTAAAGGGGGGTTGCATTGTATGTAAGGAATAGTAGCACTTGACTGACGTCGTTTTGACCATTCGTTCCCAGACCTTGCCATCGCGGCACCGTTCATTGACTCCGGGAGGTCGGGTAAGGTTTTCATCTACCACGGCATCGGCTACAACGTACGCCTCCCACTGAGACCAGTCCAGGTACTGTCCAGTTGTTCGTCACTTTCTTTCGTCAGTTTTCCGTCACTTGGAATTTTCCATGAACGAGAATAATTCCGATTGAACATTTAAAGGGACTGTACAGTACTGGTTGAGGTGGGGATTCAGGTTTATAACATTCCTAAGTGAGATAATGAGAAACCTCTTATGAAATATGAAATAGCATGTAATTTTAAAAAGTATTCAATGTTTATTTGATGAAAATGGGTGTTTAAATGGCTGAGATATTAAAAAAAAAGTGATAATAATAAAAGGCAACAGGCCACGACTTTTATTAGGGTCTCTTTGTTTCACCTTGTTTTTGGATATCTCAGCCATTTCAACACCGATTTTCATCAAATAAACTTTTGATACTCCTTAGAATTGCATGCTCTTTGACATCTCATAGAGTGGTTTCTGAATATCTCGCAAAACGTTAAAAGCTAAATCCTCACCTCGACCAAAACTGTACAGTCCCTTTAAAGACCAAATCAACATTACTTATGTCTATACGTTGTGTTATGTATTATGTTTTTGTTGATGGATGGAAACAAAATTGAATTGAATTGAATTGAAAATTGAAAGATTGAATACAAAAACATTAAAATGGAATGTGCGATTCTTCGAGTTTTCAAGTTCTATGTCGTCACAATAATGATGATCCCACGAGTTCCGTTCCATGTCCATTACAGTGTGTCAAACAAAAAATTCTTTGCCCTGGTACACATTTATTTGAGTTTGTAACGATATTGACGTCATTCCCATGTCAGGGCGTATCATTATATTTTTAGTAATGTAGTAGAAACTAATGTTTATATCTACGAAATGCATTGAGTCGATATGAGGATAAGTAATACTTGTATTCATCTTTCATTCCATACTGGTATAACTCCTAGAACAGAAATGACATGAATGTGTGAAATCAGCTACAAGGATTAGTTTGCCATTACAAAATCAACGATTTCACTTTCACTCAATACGATTGTCAATTTGAGTGAAGGATAACTTACACATGCAAATAATTTTACTTAAAAAAATAATTTCACTCTTTGATTTTTCGTGTTTTATCCATGTTCAAAGAAAAATAATTTGATAATCAGGGCCAGTGTTGTAGGTAATGCTCGATGTCGGGGATTTCAGTGAGTGTCAAAAATGGGAACATACTTATCTCTGACAAAAGAAGATATTGAGAAACTAACTTATCCCATATCATTTTCTAGATTCTTGAATCTTCCCAGTTCGGACAGTCTTTGATTCCTTTCGGCTCAGCTCTGTCTTCTGGCGTTGACATCGATGGAAATTCATATCCAGGTAAGACATCATTTTGGTATTATATAAATCATAAACATAATATGGCCACCGGATTATTCACCCATAATAATCCACCAAATAAAGAGTCATATTTCCTGCTACACGAATAGCTTGTTTCTTCAAACATTCATGACAATTGAGTAGTGTCCCGGGAGAATCATTATAATTATGCTTTGACTTCCTTCTCAACAATGGGGGAAATGATTGAGGTAAAATAGGCACGTTGTGACAGTGATGTCATTGATTCTATCTTGATATTGGTGAAATTATGGTAATAAATAACGATGGTATGAGACAATAATTTAAACTTCACCACGAACACTATCGTGTTTGAAGAGAACACTTTCGAGAACCATTGAGCGTCGCAATGGCCAAAAAAAAAAAAAAAAAAAAAATCCCTGTACAGTTGAAGGGTTTGTTTGCAAAAACCGATAAGTCCATTTTTGAAGATTTTGAAGTACGATCTCTGTCATAATGTACAAAATAATACCTTTCAAATGATATATTGGTCACTACATATAAAGGTATAGTTTCAAAGTTATGGTCAAAAGAAGCAAACATTTTCTTATTATTCTCTTTATTTTTCTCGACCTTTAATCGCAAATATCTCCATTTGGCAAATATGGACTTATCGGTTTTTGCAAACAAACTCTTCAGTTGCTAGTTTGTCTGTGTTAGACATTTGCATATTCACACATTCACACATATAAGAAAATAAATATTTGGTTCACGTCATCTTTCAGATCTTGCAGTTGGTGCCTACAAGTCTCAGGTTGCTGTTGTGTATAGGTATCATTTCCGTTTTATTATTTTCATGATGAATATAACACTTTAAGTGTGACTTATACAAAAAAGAAACATAAAATGATCAGTATAAAAATCAAGTTCGTTTGTTATCTCCTCTCAATCAGGATTGGCAATAATGGCGCTTTAACTTCCTGGAATACAGATACGTGTATAACCGAAAGTAGAAGATGTGATAATAGTAGCTGTAGTGAATAGTACTAGTCTATAGTAGCAAACAGATAATTCCGTAGTAGTAGTAGTAGTAGTATATAGGCGATGTTTAGTGATGGGATCATCTGGTAGCAAGAGTATAGAACCAAAGAAGCGCTCAATCAGTCATTGGTGAAAATAGCAATGAACCAATAGTTAAAACAAAAGTAGTGCTGATACTAGCACCAGCTTTGTCGTATTCCTATAGTATCGTTGTCATGCTTGCTATCACTGTAGCATTCATTTGTAATGTTTCTTGCAGTTAGTGGTGTCTGTTATAAGATATATGTGGAATCATCTTCACAGTAACAAGTCAACAAGTTATATTGTTGGTAATTGTCTCTTTGTACCCGGAATTATTGTTCTTGTTAATATTACCACCGCCCTTACAAACGCTTACCGCGGAACAAAATCGTTAATATTAACTTTTCCTATGGTGACAGTACTTTAATCTGCAACTATGGCAACACTGCCGTTACCAATACATCGTATCGTCCTCCTCTTCGTCAGCCACCTCTTAATTATCGTCTGTCGCTTGTCTACAGATCACGGCCCTCATTCACCGCCTCCATCCAAGTCCTTCATCGATCACGCCTGATCGATCTCGACGTCCTGGATACTCGGCTTCTAAACGGACAGAGGACCACGGGGTGAGCTAGCTGTCTTATCAGGCAACTTTCGGGAGTTTTGCAAGCTCAGTTAAGCTATCATAGTAATATTCTGCATACAAATCCCCTACTGTCGTGTTGATTGTTTTTCATTCATTTTCATTCATTTATTTTTCCATCAACAACAGAAATGTAATTATCAGCTGATTATATATATATATATATATATATATATATATATATATATATATATGCAGATGATACGAACCTATTCTTCTCAGGTCGGGATGTGCATGAAGTTAACAATATGATTAATTCTGAAATGCAGAAAGTGTATTCTTGGTTTACTGCAAATCGTTTGGTTTTAAATATTGATAAAACATGCTATATGGTATTTAAGACAAAGAATAAGGTAATAGATGAAGATGTTTTACAAATATATATAGGTAACGTCAAAATCAAGCAGGTCAATAGAGTAAAATTTCTTGGTGTTACAATTGATGATGGGTTAACATGGAAAGGTCATTTTGATGATATTTGTATCAAAATAAGCAGAATTGAAGGTGTCATGAATTATCTGAAACATATATTTCCTTTAAAAATTCTTTTGACAATGTACCATACAATGATTTCCCCACATTTAACGTATTGTGCAATAATATGGGGTCATAGTTCGTTATATTTATTGAATCGTGTTTTGATGTTACAAAAGCGTGCAATAAGAATACTCTGTAATGTAAATCCGTACACACACACTGCAGTACTGTTTAAGAAATTGAAAATTTTGAAAATTGATCAAATTGTGCAATTACAAGTGGCTACATTTATGTTTTCATACTTTAAAGGTGTCTTACCTGTCACGTTCCATAATTCGTTTACACCAAATAGTGCAATCCATGCCTACAACACTAGACGTGCCAACGAGATATGTTTACCTTTTTACAGATATAAGTTCTCAAAGACTACAATTAGATACACTGGAGCAAAATGCTGGAATGAGTTGCCAATTATTATTAAAGAGAGTCCAACACTATCATCTTTCAAACGTAAATACAAAATGTTTTTAATCCAAAGTGCAATTGAGTAATTATTGAAATAATTTTGCCATTTTCCCCTTTCTTATTGTTGTGATGTTTCTTTGTTGTTTTTGTTCCTTTGATGTAAATTGGGTCCTATTTATTGTTGTAAGCGAATCGGCCACGATAGGCTTTATACGGCCTTTACTGATCCCTCACGTGCTATGTTTGTATACATTTTTCTCTTTTGTTTTATTGTGAACGTGATGTTTTCTTTTTAGCATGTGAAATAAATTTGAATTTGAAAAAATTTGAATTTGAATTATATATAGATATATATGTATATATATATATATATATATATATATGTATATATATATATATATATATATATACATACATATATATATATTTGCAGAAAACCAGTACATAATGACCATTTCAATGTATCTTCCCAATAACGAAATTTGTAAGTAAGCAATTGATAAGGAAGGTTAAAAAAAGCAGAGGCAGTTACCATACACGTTAGGAAATATCATGTTCCATCAATCCAGAATTTCCACGACAGATTCCAAAATGTGTCTTTCTCCTTCTTCTTCTTCTTCTTCTTCTTCTTCTTTTTACCGGAAGAGAATCAAACTGGTTATGCAAAAACACGGGAAAGATACTGAATCGCAGATTCCGAAATTTTCGATATTTAAGTCTGCCTGGTCAAAAGGTTAACTCGTTGATTATTATAACGAGGAGAAACGTAACAAAGAAGAAGTATGGATCGCATCTGACTCTGTTTGCACTGTTAGAATACAATGATCTTTACAGCAGCTATATAAAGATTGACCTATGTGAACAGAAATGCACTCCCAATATCATTTACGTTTTAATCATTTTTCATCTGCCTTTTTCAACATGTTCAATGACCTCCACTGATAGGTTACACCTTGATATCTGCATCACTTTCACTGGCTATGGACTTCCTGCGACGGTTTGTGAGTTCTCCTCTCATATGATAATTTTTGCTGCGATAAAGATAAACCAATAGTTTGCTGCCAGTCTTGTTTTGATTTGAACAGACCTGTTTCATGATAATTTTTCAAGAATGTGATGGATTCGATCGGATAATTAACTTTACAAGTACAATTATTCAAATTCATGAAATTCTTCCGTCGAGATGTTTTCATTGCAACTGATTGACAAATTGCCCTACATCGACGTAAAATAAGCACTGAATTGATCAGTGTTTTAGTAGTAGCCATGATAAAAAATCATGGGCGTACATACTTTTTATCATGGCTACTACTAAAACACTGATCAATTCAGTGCTTATTTTACGTCGATGTAGGGCAATTTGTCAATCAGTTGCAAAGTACAATTATTGTTCGAGACTCCAAGTAGATTTCATGAAATTATCTTTCATTTATCCTTTAGAAAACGTCAGGTATCTTCCGATGTAGTGAGGAAAACGAGTTTTAGAATTGAATACATTATTATTAGAAATCCGTCCACATTTGCTGTCATTTCTGCTGAGATTGAGCATGATTATATTGAGACACAAAAGACGATGCCCTAGCCTGGCTTGGCAGCCTGGACTTACAACTCTAACTGCGCAAATGTCATATACGATAAGAAGATTTCTACAAAGATAATCTACCGCAAAGATGACTTTTGAGTTATAAGATGTGCTCACTTGCGGGTGCTATCTTTTGCCTCATAGCAATGGAATACTCGATCACTCTGGATGCTGGCCGATCACTCTCACCACGAGTGGTGTTCCTAGGATCGAACTCTCCAAGGCTACGCGCGGCCACACCTGTATCAACCAGACGCACCCACTGTTTTATCCACTCGGCCTACGTCAAAGTAAACATTATATTCACGCACCTGTATCCCACTCTATTGTCTGACAAGATCTTGAAGAAGTTGTGACATGACAACAGTTTTTTTCTGACCTTGTTAACGCTTGATGGATTGATTCAGAATTTGGCATCTACTACGTAATCTGCTGATATGTTCTAATTTGACAATTGACATTTAAAAACGACAAACACGTAATAATCCCGACTATAGGAAAACACAGATGCTATGTCACATCAGTATCTTGAAGTATTTAGATAAACAAAAATAAAATCTCCTTGCATTCATAATATTGTTGATGTGTGCATATCCAGTAATCAATTAATGATTCGTCTTTCCCCTTATTTTCTCTTCCTTTTTTTATACTTTTACAGACATCTATCACTGACAAGCAGACACCAGTCGCAGTACTTGCAAGCTACTGGTACTTGGAGAGAGAGCAAGCCGCCCGCACCCCACCGGGTTTTCTCGTTCCCGTGCTGAGTCGATGGGCTGTAAAGCGAACCACTTCATCAGTGAGTCGTTCTCGCCTGGAGGCGCTGTGAATGAACCACTGCAATTTGCAAATTCTTGTCATTTGTGAATTGCAATTTACTACAAATCGATGTTTAACAACGCATAATCAAGGCGTTAGATTCCCGCTCATGACAGGGAAATGAATGAATAGCACTGTCACCAAAAAAGAAAGGAAAATATCTATTTAAATACAATTTTATAACTAAGTGAATTGTGCCATTTACCGAAAGGCAAAGAAAATGGGCCGTAAGGACTGGTGTAGGAAGTGTGTCAGTGGATATTATATTCATATAGCACTTCTTCAGGTCAGATTGTGATATTTGTTGCAGCGGATAAACACAAAGAATGAAATATAAATTACGCATACTTGTGGTGTCCAAATTACAGATTTCCAAGTTTCCAGTATTTCATACTTTCGTTAGCCTGAATGATGAGATTAAAAAGAAAGAAACTTACAATTCCAAGCATTATAACACCTCGCTCAAGAAATTGCTTACTTCTCGTTCGTTTAGATTCTGATCATGTAAAAGTAGCCATGAAATTTGAAACAGTGGATAAAACATTTTACGTCTCTGATAACTGCTTAATATATCATTTTGTTTTCTCGCATCTAGTTTGCTTTCAAGAGGAACTGTGCGAATACCACGTGCGCACCAAACCTCATTGTGTCTGTAGAACCGTAAGTTGCTTTGACTGACGATTTGATGATATTCGCCATTTCATTCGAAGTCACTTTAATGCAAATATGCATACAAATAAAGATTTGTTAAATTGATTTTGTGAGTTTTACATGCATTTAACAGGCCAACCCGCCGCAAATGTTATCTGATGATAAATCAATGGCAAACAAATCAATAACAAGACAAATTACATCCCTTTAGATCATAAAAAGACACCTCATGTGTATACCCATGCATTTTTATGCTAGTTTCTGTTGTGTATTTGCACTTATAGTCCGGGAGCCAGCGGGGGTCAGCCTAGCTGAAAAGGTTACCAATTTTTATGTGTATAGCAATTTAGTACATATGCCCCTGAGTATGGAAATGCACGTCTGGCTGGTCATCGGTGGTGGGTGTGGCCAGGAGGGCCACAAAAAGGACCCCCCAAAATTAGGCTAGCCTAGCTGGAAAAGTAACCCCATGAAAACCACTGGAACTTGTTCGTTACACTTACAGGATAAATGAATGACCATTGCCAGACGTTTTAAGTGGTGGGGGGTAGCCGCCAGACGCTCTTAAAGGCCCAACTCCAGCTAGGCTAGCCTAGCTGAAAAAGTAACCTCATGAAACCCACTGGAACTTGTTCGTTACACTTACAGGATAAATGAATGACCATTGCCAGACGTTTTAAGTGGTGGGGGGTAGCCGCCAGACGCCCTTAAAGACCCAAATTTTTCCAGCTAGGCTAGCCTAGCTGAAAAAGTAACCTCATGAAACCCACTGGAACTTGTTCGTTACACTTACAGGATAAATGAATGACCACTGCCAGACGTTTTAAGTGGTGGGGGGTAGCCGCCAGACGCCCTTAAAGACCCAAATTTTTCCAGCTAGGCTAGCCTAGCTGAAAAAGTAACCTAATGTAACCCACTGGAACTTATTCGTTACACTTACAGGATAAATGAATGACCACTGCCAGACGTCTTAAGTGGTGGGGGGTAGCCGCCAGACGCCATTAAAGACCAAACTTTTTCCAGCTAGGCTTGCCTTGCTGAACAAGTAACCTTGTGAAACCCACTGGAACTTGTTCTTTATACTTACAGGATATGCATGACCGTTGCCAGACGTTTTAAATGGTGGTGGTTGGGGGGGGGGGGGGGAAGCCGCCAGACGCCCTTAAAGACCCAATTTTTCCAGCTAGACTAAGCTATAGCCTATATATAGCTGGAAAAATAACCTCCTGAAACCCAATGGAACTTGTTCTTGTGATACAATCAAAGGATAATTGAATGATCGTTGCCAGACAATAGCCGCCAGACGCCCCAAAGACCAAACTCTTATGACCAGCTAGGCTAGCCCAGCTGAAAATTAGGAAAGTAACCCCATGAAACCCACTGGAACTTGTTCTTACACTTACAAAATAAATGCATGACCGTTGCCAGATGCTTTAAGTGGTGGGGCGTAGCCCCCAGACGCTCTCAAAGACACAATTTTACCAGCTATAAGGTTCACATATTTCAGAAATGATAGCAGTGTAATTCCATAACAATACCGCTAGCTTGCGAGTTCACCTGTGTATAATCTATGCATGCCTTATTCTTTTGCTCTGCTTCCTTGAGCCCCAACTCATGCATTCTTATGGTGACTCTCCCATGTCATCATCCTTGTTCATTGCAATTTGCTCTATTTTTTAAAATATTCTTATTCCTCATCCCAATTATCACAAATTCTGAAACTCTGTCCTCAGTATAACTAATTCATAGTTGTACAAAATGTAAACATCTGAGAATCACCCAGAGGTCTCCTTTAATGGGGGAGTTTCTTGAGCGCACATGGAAACATGCTTTGAAATATTAATAGGGCAAGTGTTGAGACAAAATACTGTAGAAATATGAGAATATACAGTGCTGTGGTTTTGGTAGAAGAAAAAGGGTATCTGTATTTGTCCTCAGTGATAACCAAAAAACTTATTTGGAAAGAATAATAGACATCAAAAAAGAATTGCCCAATCAAACATGTCGGGATTTTTCTCAAACATCAGTGTTCTCATTTTCTTTACAGTGTTAAAAAAAAAAAAAAAAAAAAATCCAGGGCCGAGTACAGTATCCGGATGGAAATTGGTGGGATGGGCGTAAACCCGCGGGTATTATAACAAACTGACATGAAAAAAAAAAAAAAAAAACAAGACCAAAAACTACTTTCTTTCTGTGCCCTGGGGAGAAATATTCATCAACTGCATTTTGGAAATGTTGAAAATCACAACTTTTGATGAAATTGTGTCCTACAGTATCTCTTCTTATATGAAGGCTTTTTTTTATAATTAAGTTTCTTTCCTCTATGACCATGATAAAACAGACCCCTGATGATTAAAACAAAAGACAATCAAAACTTGGCAAATGAACTCTTTGGACATTAGCAAAAGGGAATACATGAACAGTTTTTGCAAACACTTTATACAATTCTACAAAGCTATACAAAGCTCATAAAAAATACAATTCTACTGCAACAAGAAATCCATTCAGTAAGACTCGTCCTCGGTGTACATAGCTTAAAATGCCAACTTTTAAAAAAATAATGCCCCCGCTCTTAAATTTACTTTAAAAAGGGGAAGTAAAGCTCAACACCTTTGGCCTATGACTTTTTTAGGTACCATATCACCTTACGGTTGAGGAGATGGGTAAAGAAAAATTATTAACGAAATAAAACTTATAGGAACATGCTTCACATTACCTCACCGTTTTCTTCTCTTAAGAAAGAAACGAAATCTGATAATTGTTCAAGAGTGTTTTTGAACATAGTGCACTGCAAAAGCAGAAAAAATCAGTGTTTTTAAGAAACATAACTCACAACAACAAGGAATTCCTGTCGTGTCTAGTATTGCACGTTTTTGGTTTGGAGGGTTTTGGATGCTAATATTTCAAGACAAGTTTATGCTCCGGCACTTCAATGAGCTTAAATGTAAAGTAATGATCAACCTCTCTTGCCAATAAACTCAACATTTGCTGTTCTTCAGTAAAGCATATGACAGAAACATATGAGAAACATGTCTAAAATTAATATGAATAAGCTCAGTCACAGCAACAACAAAAATATTATGTTTTCTATAAACTAATACTGCATGTACTTAGTTTCGAGGGATTAAGATGCAAAATGTTATGACAAAAGCCCCTACGTGGCTACCAGCAATTAAACATCCTTCAACTTCTTTAGCAAATGAGCTCATGTGTATCATCTTCTTGTTGAGAAGACGAAGATGAGTAATGATAAAATAACCAAACTATCAACTTTCCTTAACATATTTTACATGAAATCATTATTGCCTTCTCGTAACGAAATTGAAAAAAAACTGAACATCTGAAATTGTTCAAAATCGCTTCTTGATAACGATGAAAGCAAAGGAAACTTAGTGTTTGTAACCACTATGACACGTGTCTACAGATCTGTCATGCTCATAAGAAATGTAACTCACAGAAATATAATTTTATACAGTAAGTACTTGGTTTGGTGGACATTTAGATGCCAACTTTTCAAGAATAATACACCAGCACTGACATTAACTGATGAAAAAAAGGAATGCTCAGCTTCTTTATCCAATTAGCTCATAGGTAATTCCTTGTAGTTGAAAAAAAAACGAGTAGACGTAAAAATATAGACTACCCGTAACATGTATCACAGGTCATGATCTCCACATTTGCTCCTCTTAACTTAAAAGAAATAAATATATATTTAAATTTGTTTTAAATGACCTTTAAAGAATATGAAGAAAAAAATTCTGTGTCTGCAAAGGCTTGACACGTGTCTAATACTGGGTCACGCTCATATTAAACGTAGCTCACAGGAACAAGAAATTCACGTGTGTATAAAATAATACTGCAGAGAGGGTGCAAAGTTGAACCCTTTATTGAGGGTGCGAAAATGTTCCCTTGGGTACATCTTTCCATCCACACTAAGTGGTGCTAGATTGCACCTCTTCGTGAGGGTGCATCTTTCCACCCACATTAAGTGGTGCTAAGTTGCACCTTTTTTGAGGGTGCTATCTTGCACCCTTTACCTTTCGGCGCACCTTTGCACCCCGTGTAGCCTTTACATCTTGGTGCAACTTTACATCCTTTCGTGAGGGTGCAAAGAAACACCCAAAGTTCCAAGATTGTGCCTTGTTTTGAGGGTGCAATCTTGGAACTTTGGATGCTACTTTGTACCCGCAAGAAAGGGTGAAAGTTACACCCTCGGGAGCAACTTTGCCCCCTTGAAAAAGGCGCAACCTCGTACCTTTAGGTGCAACTTTATGCCCGAAGGATGCAAGAATGTACCCTCTCTTGAGGGTGCAACCTTGTGCCTTATTGGTATGATGTTGCACCTATGTGGTGCTTATTTGCTCCATGACTGCTGCAAAATTGCTCCTTCAAAGGAGCAAGTCAGTGTCACTGCCTGCTCCTTTACAGGGGCAATATTGCCCATCATCTCAAGGTGCAACTTAGCATCACAAAATCGGATACGATTCAGTTCCTTAACTACTCTAAACCTTGAATAGTGCGAACTGATGTAAGCGTATTTGCTCAGCATATAACTTACATGTATGTTGTTGTTGCACTCTGCAAAGTAAATAGGATTAGTGTAACTTGGATCTTGTGAATCATGAATGAAATGTGTGTGCGTGCAGAATTTGTGAGTTGTGAAAATGTTAATGTAAAAGTTAACTTAGTGGTGTTTGAATAATATACTGAAACCAAAAATTTACCCAATTACCTTTTCAATAAGGTGAGCACTATATCTATCAAACAGTTAACCTTCTCGGCAAGAGTATTCATCTGCATGTTCAAGGAAGAGGTGAAAATATGATATGCAGTTGTCTGGATACGTTTTATTCAAAACGTTCTTGAATGCGTACTTATTCACATAATCTATAAGAATAGCATATGCTTCTTACCAGTACTCAAAGCCTCTCAAACAAGAGCATGCTTCTTACACTTCTAAAGTATACACCATATCTTAAAAACAAAATGTAAGAGGATTTAAGAAGCTGTTTGTATGCATTCAAACGAATACATATTTCTATCTAAAATCTAAAACGTGTCTTGTAAAAGGGGAATTCGTTTTATAATGACGATGCCAATTGTCTTAAAGTCCTTATCACGACATGTCTTGGAGTTCACGCTTATTGAAAACATGAGATTCTTGGCACGTAGATTACAACTATGGTTTAAAGAGTTAACTGAGATACGCATACCATATACGGGCATTTCGATGAAAACAATTAAATACAACTTCGGTACTGTAAATAATATGAAAATCAACTTGATACCAGCCCTTATCGACAACCAATACAGACTATGGAGGACTGCAGTTATAATTGTGTTCAGATACTGTTTTGGGTGATACACGCATGCCGACTGATTTAGGATCAATTCGAGTCCCTCGAGCTGAGATTCCGGAACTGCAATGAGCAAACCATCATGATGCATAACAAAGTGACTGAGATAATGCATGCACCAGTTTCTGTTTCGTTGTTCTATATACACAGAAAGTTGTTTCGTTTTCCAATCCTGTGCAGGCACACAGAGATTTACAGAATTCAATCATCTTTGGCTATAACGCCATGCATGGTCGCGTGCAAAATGAATGCAGCTTATCTAACTAACTTGTAGTTACTGAATAGGGAACTACTGTATATATTCAATTTATACATTATTAATCGGATGATAGAACCTGTCAAAGAGTAAATTGCGGATATCATATACCATTGTCAAATTCACTTTCTGTTCTATACATAGTATCAATGGAATGTTATGAACCACTTCGGCATTACCAATCATTATCATAATTATTTCCCTGAAACGGCTGCATTTGTATGAGAGGGAAGAGTTTGGCATCATACATAGCAAGAGTCGTGACTACAAAACTAAATACATGTATTAAAATACAAGGTTTTAGGACACTTTGAATCATCCCCCCCCCCAAAAAAAAAAAATACAACAACTTAGTGAAATGTTGTACAATGTATGCCCTATTTCCATTAACCTATGATCTTTGACCTTTGAATACATGGCCCGCATTTTTTCAACGAATAGGCATTTGGATGCAACGTAGGTATTATATAAAAGAAAAAAAAAATGTTTTAGGAAAATACATTTAACCACTTCAGAAATAATTATGGAACAAATATCAAAATATTGACACGTTCACTTCTTCCGTAATGACATGACAGAAAACTTTCCTCACGGAATCGTTCTGCCGTAATTCATGAGCAAGTCATGGATATATACTTAGTTCGATTAAAAGTATACATTGAGTCATTGCAAAAGCATCTAATGAAAAGTATGCTTCAGAACTACATCATTGTCATTTATTCTATAACACTAATGTATAGAGCTATTGGTCCGCCATATTGCCTAACAGGTCGTTGTCCTCCTACCATGTTTGTTTAGCAAATAAGGCACAGAATTTAATTTTGCACTTGTTGCCAAAGACTCTAATCTTCTTTACCGCTATTCTCAGACATGACATATATGCTGGTGCTGTATGAATTAGAAACGGAAGCTTGCAAATCAATTTAATATTCACCATTTAACAAGGCAAAAGCGAAGTGATGTCTCGTCCACATATCGACTTTGTGATTACAGAGATTTTCAAATGGCATAGGCCTAGTTCATTGACTTTTTGACTGTTGACGTAGTCGGACTTCACCAATATTAACACTTGACAGCAATCAGATGATCTGAGGAGTGAATTTGGTGATCATATAGCTCAAAAGTGTGGAAAGTTATTGAAAGAACACCAGAATACTATGTCGACAGTGTTTATCAGGTGAGATACAAACATAGAACAAGTTCCAGTGGGTTTCAGGTCAAGGAGGTTACTTTTCCAGCCAGGGTTATAGTCTAGCTGGTAAAATTGGGTCTTTGAGGGCATCATGGCGGCTACACTCCCCCCCCCCCCCCACTTCTTAAAACGTCTTGCAACGGCCATGCATATATCCTGTAAGTGTAAATAACACGTTCCAGTGGGTTTCATTAGGTTATATTTTCAGCTATAGGCTAGCCTATATAGCTGGAAAAAGTTTGGTCTTTAAGGGCGTCTGGCGGCTACCCCCCACCACTTAAAACGTCTGGCAATGGTCATGCATTTATCCTGTAAGTGTAACGAACAAGTTCCAGTGGGTTTCATTAGGTTACTTTTTCAGCTAGGCTAGCCTAGCTGGAAAAATTTGGGTCTTTAAGGGCGTCTGGCGGCTACCCCCACCACTTAAAACGTCTGGCAATGGTCATTCATTTATCCTGTAAGTGTAACGAACAAGTTCCAGTGGGTTTCATTAGGTTACTTTTTCAGCTAGGCTAGCCTAGCTGGAAAAATTTGGGTCTTTAAGGGCGTCTGGCGGCTACCCCCCACCACTTAAAACGTCTGGCAATGGTCATTCATTTATCCTGTAAGTGTAACGAACAAGTTCCAGTGGTTTTCATGAGGTTACTTTTTCAGCTAGGCTAGCCTAGCTGGAGTTGGGCCTTTAAGAGCGTCTGGCGGCTACCCCCCACCACTTAAAACGTCTGGCAATGGTCATTCATTTATCCTGTAAGTGTAACGAACAAGTTCCAGTGGTTTTCATGGGGTTACTTTTCCAGCTAGGCCAGCCTAATTTTGAGGGGTCCTTTTTTTGGCCCTCCTGGCCACACCCACCACCGATGACCAGCCAGACGTGCATTTCCATACTTAGGGGCATATGTACTAAATTGCTATATACATGAAAATTGGTAACCTTTTCAGCTAGGCTGACCCCCGCTGGCTCCCGGACTATTAGGGCAAAATTAAGCAAAAGCTGCTGTTATATTGTTTTTATGTAAATGTATGCATGTGACGTGTACCAGTGACTGATCGCTACAAATATATATTGAAAAACAATTATTCTTCGGTGAATAGAATAAATCGATCCGAAACTTTTGTCTCTCAAACAAGCTTCAAGTTCTCTCATGGTATTTCTTTTGTCACGAGCGCTTCTATATCAATGCGACATAAAGATAACGCAGGTTCGTATATATATTTAGTAAATCATTTGTTTAATTCTTCTACTGAAGCAACAATCTTACAGTGAAAATTACTTCAAGTTGAGTTTATAATGAAGAAATTTTAGCAAACTACATTTTTAAGAGTAGTGGAGCTCAATACAGGTCTTTGAATCATTCTCACTCTTTCCTGCACCATGACATGAAAACATTGAAACAGAATGAAAGATTGCTACAAATTTTGCCACATTTTGCATTAGTTTTGCCACATTTTGCATCTCTGCTATTGTACACTGCATCTGACTTGTACCTCGATCGGGTGATCACGCAACTCTCAAGAAGTCTTGTGCCGCGGACATTGTTTTATTGTCTTATAAGCTGTACTTGACAATTCATCCAGGCTTTTGTATTGTGATGTTTATGTTTTATGTATTTCTTGAAATGTGGAATATGGAACAATAAAAAACAAACAAACAAACAAACAAGTTTTCAAGAATGGTTGCAACTCAGGGGTAATAACATTATGAAAACATGGAAAATACCGATCTGATCTTTTCATAAATGACAGATTTATGGGCTTAATCATAAAAGTCTAGGTCCAGATACTAGATACGCCTCAACCATGTCATTTTGGAATTACAGTCTTTTTGCAAGATAATTATCTTATAGGCATGCATGGACGAAATCTATACTGATAATAGGAATGCCATAAGAATCGTCCTCTATCAAAATAAATAGACATGTATTCATTCCATCATTAATTTTAGACGGACCTCGACAGTGACGTCTGGCGGCAGTGAAGATGTATATCTCATGGTCGACGTCGAGAACGACGGCGAAGATGCCTTTTATTCCATTCTGGAGGTCTTGGTTCCAGACGACATCTTCTTCTCTAGGCTGGACAAATCTGTGACGGTAAGATCAATGGCAGTCAGAAGTAATAGTGCTAGTGACAACAGAGGGTGCTTTTTGTAATATCAAACAGGACTATTAGAAGCAATTAGAATAATAATGATAATGATGATGATGACGATGATTATGAAGATATTGATGATGATGATGGTGAGATGATGATGACGGTAATGATGGTGATGATGATGATGATGGTGATGATGATGATGATGGTGATGATGGTGATGATGATGATGACGATGATGGTGATGATGATGATGATAATGACACTCGGAATTGATATAGTGTCATTCTGACAGGACATTATAAA